>NC_041362.1:13906169-13921169 GCF_900634415.1 Cottoperca gobio | reverse complement strand
GGCTACTTACTGGTAATGTGGTGAATACTGTTATTCATCTTGTTTTCTACATTAGTGGACATGGAGCTGTTTGGAAAACAACTCTTGTCTCCTTGGTTTTAAAGATGCAACATTTTGCACTTTTGTGTGAAGCCTTGTAGCCACAGCTTTCCTACTGTTCTGAATGGACTGGTTGCTTTCTGTAATGAATTAAGGTGATACAAATAAAGTGAAACAAGGGGATGCACGTGACAAGTTCATTTCATGTATTAGTAACTATTAACACTACTGTAAGTAAGAGTTATTTGTAGTGATTCATTGACAAAGTATTGTGTGGCCCACAAACCCCCAGTGATCTTCCTATTCGGCCCACTTGCTAATGAAGTTGAATAGCCCTGCTATAAAGTATGCATGATTATTTAAAAAATCAAATAATAATAATAATAATAATAATAATACACACAAGAGAATTGTTGTTTAATGGTTCTTAAAAATAGCAGTAAAACTAATCTCTGATGTAATACTCACAGGAAATAATCTGCTCTGACTCATGGAATGGTACACGCGGTTGGTAATAGGGCTGCAACTAACGATTGTTTTCACTATTGAGTAATCTGCCGATTATCGTTTGGTCTATAAAATGTTAGAAAATAGTGTAAAAATGTCCATTACAGTTGCTCAAACTCCATGGTGATCCAAAATCCCAAGATATTAATATGATATAAAATAAAGAAAAGCAGGACATCTCCATATTTGAGAGGCTGGAAAAAGCATTTTCTGCCATTTTTGCATGAAAAATTGCTTCAAAATACTTGACGATTAGCCAGCTCATTTTGCAGCTCTAGTAGGTCAATTGTAGAATTACACTTTTGCAGTGAAACTTGCATCCCAACTAGGAGAGTTTGCATCGTTCTGTTTCTCGGTTGCAACAAGCATTTTTCACAAGGTCTGACAACTTTCATATTGTTCTTTTTCCTGTTAGCCCGATAACCCAGCCTGGGTAATCACAGTACACGTAGACATTACTGACGGAAGACGTCACAGTGAGCAGCAGGTTATACTACCTCCATACCTTTGCTGTGAACTCTTTCTCTCCCACTGTTTTGTAGGAGTATCTAATGACATGTAACTACATCCCACACAACAAGACCAATGCAGGCTGCACTACGTGACTGTAATTTACTGATAATCAAGGTCAATTTGAAGTAATTTAAGCTTCAAATAAGGTTTATTCAAATAGGTCTTATAACCTAGAGGCTATGTGTTTTGTTTGATTCTTGAGAAGACTTGTTTCATTGCTTTGTATTTGAGTTGCGTGAATTTAACTATAATTATCTTCTTAGTATTATCAATTCTGGGAATTTAGCTAAAGCGCTTACCTGGTATGAGACGCATTGAGTGCTCTTCGGTTTCTACATGACATGATTCCCTTGGTAATAGTGTTTGGTTTAAGACACTGTTCTTTCGTATGCTTATTTTTAAGAAAATGAAAAGTATGCGGTCTGTTCCCTCCAGTTAATGGTTTCAGATTCCATTAGTCTCATTACAATTACTTCATCTTGTTCTTGGCTTTTTCAATAAAGTAATTATAGGCTACATTTTAATCTTTTTTAAAAATGATTATCCTGGTAGGAGCGTTAAGAAACATGACAGAACAGGTAGAACGGCTTTGCACAGTTATCTATGATCTGCTGATGGTTTTCAGGCGATATCTCATCTCTACGGAGAACTGACACTCTAATGATTCAATGAGCTTTTTGAAAAGGAAGGAATTGTCCTCGTTAATCATTTTCATTATTCAGTCAAACTCACATGCCGGTAAATCTGTTTCTAACACACAGAGACACGTTGTACAAAAAGACGTAGACGTCACGTGACAAAAGGTGCGCATGTTTCTCTGTGTGGGTGTGTGTTTTGCCTGTCAGGGTCACACCTGTCGGGCGGTGCCGTCGGCGGTATGTCGCTCACTCTCTCTGTCGCTCTCTCTCTGGCCGGTGAAGTACATGAAGTAATGTGTAACAAGTTTGGAGCCAAACTGCTCAGCTGTTTAAACCAGAGGAGCAAGTTCAACACTTACTTTTAACCAGCTTTTTTTTGTTTTACCTCAAGATGTTTAGAATAGGAACTGAGCCGTGGCACTTGGGGGATTTTTAAAGTTTTAGTTGTGTTTGCTTTTGTGCTCGAGACATGGCTCTGTCTCAGTTACAGTGCCTGGACGATAATCACGTGAACCTGCGGACGACCGAGTCTAAACCGGAGTTTTTGTACAGCGAAGACCAGCGGCTCGCGCTCGAGGCTTTCCTGCGGGATGGTCGCGATGCGTTTGTTAAGTACCTGGGGGCTCGTGAGCTGCGCGGCTTCTTATCAGACCTGGAGTTGGAAGCTTTCGCCGAGACGCTGGAACCCTATGACCCGGGCACGGAAATCTTCCCGGAGGATGCCGAAGACGACGAGACCCCGCTGTCACTGCACTACTGGCCCGAGTTGTCGGACAGGTCCATCCCGCAGATGGACCTGGGCTGGCCGGACTGCGCTTCTTACCGGGGGGTCACGCGCACTACAGTGTACACGCAGCCACCCCTGGAGATTAATCAGGCGCACATCAAAGAGGTTGTCAGAAAAATGATTGCGCAGGCGCAAAAGGTATGTTAGACCAATATTAGACAGCATAGGTATATGTTAGCATTGTCCTGTCTGTTTAAGCCATCATTTTCACTTTTGAATTAAATTACACTATGTAACCTAAAGTTAACTCAATCCACATGAAGCCATACAAAATAACCTCCAATTAAACATATAAAGTAAAGGCAGGGCGTTTTCCCTATTTGCTATTTGAAATATTTGTTTGAAAATATGAATTTCTGTTTACTTCCGTCTTCCTAGTACAAGATCTATAGTATATACATATAGTCGATATGTGCAACTGTATCTCTGTGCTTTCCTGTGTTGCTTGTGGATCAATGTATGTCTCGGATGTTAGTTTCCAATAATTTCTCTGACCTACTGTACCCATTCAATAGATTAACTGTAACTTTGACATAAAGTTAGCATAAGCAGCCATGAGTTCAGAGTACAGACTGATGACCACATGAGACAATCGAGAGTAAAGGGCAACTTCATTACGCTGCTTTATCAGGGACTAAAAGAAGTGCTGCACACTGTAACATGCACCAACATGTTTGTTATATAGGATATTTGCATGATCATGGGCATTTTTGAGCTGACTCATACAAAGGCACACGTTTAATGTTTTATTTTTATTACTTGCATTTGTTACTTGACTGAAACATCCTATGGGCATTTTCCTGAAGAGCTTCTGACAGGATAAAAAGATCATATCATTGGAGAACTAGGAGAACATGCATAACTTCCCTTAATTATTGCCTTCAGAATTGTCTATTTCACAAGACAATTTGTATGATTATATCAACCTGTGAAGCAACTTGAATCATATTTGTCTTGGCAGAAAAGAGTTAACATTGTGTAATGTTTTAAGTATGCTCACAGTGACGCCTAAAGCTTGTAGTGCGTTGGTATACAGTGTGTGCAAGTATTGCCTGACTTGCATGCATAAACCATGTATGTTTGCATAAGTATTGCATGAGTTTGTGATGCAGGTTGCTTGTGTTTGTCTCCAGGTAATAGCAGTGGTGATGGATGTGTTCACTGATGTTGACATCTTCAGGGATTTGCTTGATGCTGGATTCAAGAGGAAGGTTTCGGTCTACATCCTGTTGGAACGCTCAACACTACCTCATTTCCGGTCCATGTGTCAGAGGGCCCACATGCATGCCGGACACCTAAAGGTGAGTCAGCACCGGTCTGATGTTTAGCGTCAAAGATGAAGGCTTGTTGTACTTAAAGTTAAAACAAATCTACAATCATCCATCTGGGAAGTCAATCTGTGCTCCGTAAAATTGATGGCAATTTTATAGTTCGATTTTTATGTATCTTTTGCACAAGAGAACATTGTGACCCGATGGCTAAAATCATTAACATTCATCCTCTGTGGTTTTCATGGCAATCTGGATAAATTTTGCTCTCGACCAAACTGCTGGACAGACTGACCAACCAATATCGCCATTTGTTCAAGTTCATTATTAATTGAGTAAAGGATAAAATGCCATAGTTGCAGTTTCAGAGTGAGTAAATGTTTCACTAAGAAGGAATCTTTGACCTTTTGGAAAGTGGAGGGGAATTTCCAGATATTCGGAAATGCAGAAAATGCAAAAACTTCCTTTTGAGACGGAAATACATCTGATGTAGAACACAAGTGCATAGTGTCTTCTGAAAACAAGACAAGCAATTGAAGTCAAGAGGTTTTTGTTATGTGTGGATAAGTGAAAGCACATGCCATCTCTTTCTTCTTTTCTCTCTCTCGCGCACACACACACACACGCACAAGCACACGCACACACACCAGAGCTCAAACAACAACCAACAAACCCTCCCAGCTGGCACTGTACTCTAGATTAATCTTTTACCTCGTTGTGTCTACCTTGGGTGTTTGTTTCATTCCATAATTGGCCGGCTACAATGAGCACACCAATTAGAAAACATATTTTGGTCATGTTGTGGCATGTAAAAGTTAGTTACAGGGAAGATGGCAACTATCTTCAGGGAATTGTTCTGTTGAGACTAAAATCGTTTTATCAAGCTGCCAAGTCAGCCTATATGAACATCTCTGTAGATGATAAGCCTTTAATGGTTGGCATCTAGAAGGGCAATTTTTGGCAATTGTGAGTCACACAATTGCTGCGTTGTTAGTCCTTTCTAAAGAGGGATCATTTAGATATTTAAACATACAGTACAAGAGGGTTAGACATTTTCCACAAAGGCTTTCAATGTGCTAAACTACTTATGTTCAAAGTGATATTTACTGTTGAGGTATACAGTGCTATAGATCAGTATTTGGCAGGAAGAATTGAAACAATGAAACACACATACACACACACACACACATACACACACATACACACACACACACACACACACACACACACACACACACACACACACACACACACTCCCTCTGCCAGTATATGCCTTGGAGGAACTAAAGTGAAATGCAAAGGCAGTAACAGCTTGACTGACTCCAAGTACCATCTGTATCTAGATTATAAGCAAAACAGCAGACATTTTCACAGACTCATGTGGCAGTTTGTGATTTCAAAACATAATCATTTGACAGTTACAATGGAACAAATTACTCAGGAGGTTGTTTTAACTCAGCAGGATTTCTGTTCTATTGTTTTAATCTCATGGCAACTTGCTTGCTTTTTTTTTTTTTAAATGTCTTACATTTTGTTGTTTTTACTTGTTTTCTTAGGCATGTCCCAAATCCAAGTACAGTGTGCCCACAGCAATACAGCTGCACAGTGCACATTTAGCCTCAGGCCTACATATAAATGAGTCAAATGTTTGATTACAGACCTCCCTGGTTCATGGAATAAACGGCTATGCATTAGGAAACACCGCATGTGGCACAGCTTTCCTTTATCATTTTCTATTTTCTATTCTGTAGCGTAGCACAGCTGTGCCGCTCAGGCATGGTACACTTCAGAATTGTTGCAGAAATACACGATTGTAGTCAAAGTGAATATCATTATTCGAAACAGATTTCTTTTAAGCCGCTGTGTCAGTCACTTTCTCACAATGATTTGTCTGTCAACAGCTCAGTGAGATGTGTTTGACAGCTGGCATGCTCGGAGCGCAACTATGTCATGTATCCATATCTCGGTCATATACTGTGTCTGTGCTGGGACCTGCCCTTTAAATGGTCCTGTACCCTTCAGCGTAAGTCTCTGACAGAATCCACTGTGGCATCCCAGAACATGTGATAGAAAGAAATGCACAGTGTCTCAGTTAGTTTGGGTGTTGTGGAGAGCTCTGTATGCATTGCACATCTAAACTTGTTTGGTGGTTACATTTTCACATGACATTCTTTCTAGGACAGTTCAAGCACACATCATCTTCTGTGTAGAGAGCTAAATACACAGAGAAATGCAAATTGCTGATTTTATGGAATCAGTTAGCCAAAGGAATGTAGTGAGGAAAAGAGAGCGTTAAGGGTGGGACCAGAGGAGGGAGGAGTGCTTCTACTGTGAGACAAGCCACACCAGGAATAATCTGCTGCATCAGGACTGGTTATATAATTCTTTGGCTGTATCCCAGTTCGGGACCGGTCCCCTCAGATAGACATGGCTCATTAAGTTGTGTCTTTCAGACGACCTAAAGGAGATGGTTTGAATCTAAACTCACAATAAACAAACTAATGGTAGTGTTAAGTCAAAATGTTCTAGTTTATCACCAATAAAGAGATCTCAATCATCTTACTGGACAAAGAGCTGGACATGTACCACGCTGAAGCTGTGACTTTAGATGCAATCACATTTCTTTGCATTTCACATTGTAGCCCTTTGCCATATTTTGGGTTTTGATAGTGATTTTGTATTGCAGTTTGTGTTGGACGGTTTGTGATCCCACATTTCTTTGCATTAAACGGACAAAATGAACCCCATATTTAAGGCCTGTTATTTACACCATGCGGGGCTGCTAGATGTACCATTGAATGATCACCAACATAAACCACCTTGTAAACATCTGCATCACGTGTTATTTCCTGACCACCTGAACACTCCAATAAACAACTGTGGATAAACAATGACTTGTGGGATACCAAAGGCTACATATTTCTACTCTCAAATTAGGATGTAGTTTTTGTATTTTTATTCAGTACAGATGTTGGTAAGCAGGTCTGTCTTAAAGAAACTAGATGTGAGTCACAGTGAGGGAAAGTGTTTAACTCGAAGTCCCTTTCATGTCTAATCTCTTATCTGAAACATTGTTATGGTCTTTTATGACTACAGCAACATACACTGTACCACCCATGTATTATCATGACGTCAGTTAAATGTTAGCACTCATTTAATATATTGCTTTACAGCTATACAGTCACACAAGTAGGCCTGTCAGAGTGGCTGTGTTTACATGTGCACACATAATGGACTGAGAACTGAGCCCTGAGGAACACCAGATTTAAATCCAAGAGAAGCCTAATACTGAAGTATTGTTTACAGCACTATGGGGAACCTTTTTCCTATCAAGGGCCATTTTTTTTTTACAACATCCTTTGAGGGCCATACTAATCATTGAACTCATAACCTCTGCAAAAGTACACAGCCCATTCATTTCACTTTTCTTTTATGCTGTGCAAAAAAGCAACTTTTTATCCATGTATCTTTCTGTTTTATCAGAAATCAACAATCCTTTATTAGTCCCACAACGGGGATATTTATCTTGTCACAGCAAAAGAACATATGAGGTAAAAAGGCAGTACACAATAATTAAATAGAATAAAAAAATAATATAAGTACCAAGAGGTTGATAGAAAATAAAGTGAATATTGCACATGGCAGTGATATTTGCACAGCAGTGGTGGAACAGTCTGTTCTTGGTGTGGTGGTCTACCTCTCTACCTCTCCATGTTTGTATGTTACACTCTGCAGAGAGCTGCTTGTTGGGCCAAACTCCGCCGAAGAGCGGTAACTTTATCCAAACGCACTCGTCCTTTCAGCTCATGCAGTTTGGCATGTTTCGTGCAGTAATGACGCTCAAGATTATTTTTCATCACCACAAGTACGTCCACACAAACTAGGCACACTGGCCTTTTACTTCCACAAAGAAATCATCATTCGTCCATTTCTCCTGGAAAGTGCGACACTCTGCGTCCACCTTTCTCTGTTTTACACTCACCATGCTGCGTTCATGCTGATGCCGATGTCGTTTAAAATTGTATACTGCCGTATACTGCCCGGAGGTTCCCCACCCCTGGTTTACAGTATACATGCCATGCTTTTTCAGACATAAGCAAAACACAAGTTCCAACAAAGACTGAGATGATAGCGCTGGAATCAAGACAAGACAGAGATTAAATCAGGAATCCATGGCAATTAACCCTCGTGTTGCTGGTTGTGTAAGATTTAATCATAGTACTTACTTTTGATGTGATATGTGTAATTGCTAAGCAGCAAAGTGGAGCTATTTGCCGATTTAATGACGATTCATTACTGTTAATACTGTCTATGTATATCATTATACAGCTACACGATCTACACGATACATGGCTGTTGGGTTTTTATTTTAGAAATACTCTATGTCTATCAAACACTTGAGGGTTACACGTAAAGACTTGTATTTTATATGGTTAGATGTGCACATGGAAAAACCCAAATCCTGGTTCCACATGATGTGTGTGTGTCATCATTGCAAAAATGGGGAACTACCAAAGAAGGAGAACCCCAGAAGGTTCTGAGTACTTTACCAGGTGTTCATGTGTCCAACAATCTGTCTATCTGTGAATAGATTTAGTCAGCGCCATAAGATGCAGTAATGAAACTTTACAAGTGTGTAGTTGAGATCAAAATGAAGGCAGAGTTCGATGATAGGTATGGTCCGAGCAAGGTCGCCGGAAGTAGGGGGTTGGAAGTGGCCAAGGAGCCATTGCAATTAAAAGATGAAGTCATCACTGTCATTGTTTTGCCACACTTACATCATGCAGCTCACAGGTTATAGAGTTTGCTCTGAATCTGGAGAAATGACATCTATCCTCTTTTTGTGTGTGTGCGTGTGTTACAGCACCTTCGTGTACGCTGCACAGATGGAGAGGAGTTCCACACTCGGTCCTGCACCAAGGTCAGAGGGCGAATGGGACACAGATTCATGTTTATCGATGGAGACAAAGCCTTTTCTGGGTCGTACAGGTCGGTTCACTTGATGTGTGAGTGTGAGTGTTTGTCAGTGAGATTGTGAGAAAGAGATAAAGAGAGAGACGGTGAAAGAAACAGATTACCTCTGTGCGCCCCACCTGTCTTTGTTTCGCTAAGTGTGGAGTGATGTGAAAAATGATAACGCTGTGTCTGGTAATATTCAGTAGCATTCTCTACATACTAGACCAACATGTTGTAAATGTATCTAATACACAAGAGAAACAAATGAGGCACATCAGTTGTGCTGTGTACGAATTGTAGCCGTAGTTGTCTTCATGATTCAGTTGCTGTTTACTTGACCTACATATATTTAAGAGGTGTTTGTTTTGTAATGTGTGTAATGTCTTGGTGTATTTAAAAGTATTTAACTTTATAGTTGCTGTATGTCCTGTAGTTTCACTTGGACATCATCGCGGCTGGACAACAATCTCATCACTGTGATTACAGGCCAGGCAGTGGAGGCCTTCGACAAGCTGTTTCGAGTCCTCTACGCGACCTCCAGCTCGGTTGACCTCCGGCAGGCCACCACAGAGCCTGAACCTGAACAGGAGCCCATCCGACAGCCGGCTGCAGTCGCCCCTCTTTCTGCTGATATGGCTAGGAAACTGTACAGCCCCAAATATGCCCTTGCTGCTTTAGGCAACCCCAGCACCGCCCCTTCTGCTGGCCTCAAGGAGACCCAAAATACAGATGACTCCAAGAACCCAGGAACTAAGAAGCGGAGGGGGAGGAGGGCTAGTCAGGAAGCCATACAGGAGGCTCCTCCCCTCCACCCCGGACTCATCGATCTAGAGAAAGCATGCATGATGTCATACCTGCCCACCTGGCCAGAGCCTGACCCCGCCAGTGACGTAATTGGGTTCATTAACATTCGTGATACCAGAAAACCAAATCAGTCCCATCTACAGAGATCTGAGATGTATGAAAGCAGCCAAGCGATCAGGTTTAGCAGTCTATTCAGCAAGCCACAGGAAACCCTGCTAGATGTCGCCAAGCCCAGAGACTTTACTGCTCAACATAAGGAGATGAATCGAATCCAACCAGCACGAGATAAAACCAAGGCCGAAGAGTCGGTGGTAGGCAGAGCTCAGTCGACACAACTCCAAACAGGGCCTGGGGACACTACTAAGATTCTCAACACTGGGACAAAACAGCATTCGAATATACCGACGAAGCAAGATGCAAACCAGAACAGCACACCACACCTCAATTCACACAAACCTGTCCAATCCAGCAGCGAAGCATCCACTCCTGAAACTGGGAGGCCTTCACACAGCTCACAAACTGTCACCACCCTCCCTGGAACAAACACTAAAAAAGAGGCAGAAACTAATTCAGACACACAACATGCTGCTTTGTACAGGACGCACGCCCTGGAGTTGTGCAGTAGACAAGCCTCACACCTGCGTAGTCCCGCTGACACAAACTCAAACACAGAACCGTACACGCCAACAAAGACGAAACTGCCACAAACAGATTCCCACACGCAGCCACAGAATGTTTTTTCTACACCTCCTCTTACCTCTTCTTCTACAACTCTCAATCCTCCCCTTCCTTCTTCCTCAGCATCCCCATCTTTTACCTCAACCCCTCCCATACCTAAACCTCGTACTGTCCAGCTGTTTTTTAAGGGTGATGTCACCGACAATGGGCAGAACCTGCCGGAGTTCAGGGTTGTCCCGATGGCTGAGACAAGCAAGGGGTCACTAGTAGTCCGCAATGAGCCTGCTGTAGAAACCGGGGTGCAGACATTGCCAGAAAAAGTGTCCAAGACTGTCCCAGAACTGCAGAACAACCGTGAAAGCAAGACAGGGACACAGTTAAATGCAAAGGAGACATTAAATATTGGAGAATCTCCTAAGAAAAAAAAGAGTGGGACTTCCCAAGAAACAAAGAATGGGGAAGCAGTTGGAAGACATGAGAAAGCAGGAATGCAATTGGAAACGGGAAACAAAGCAAAGTCAGATGTTGTGATTGCTGATGCGCCAAAGGCCGAGAATGTGACTATTCAAGAAATAATTCCAAAAGTTGTCGAGCCCAAGGCTTTGATGTCAATAGACGGTGTAGCCACAGTACAGGCGGATATAAAGGCCCCGAAAAGAGTTCCAACAGGCTGTGAGGTTTCTGAATTGCCAAATGAAAAAAGTGAGAATGTGACAGAACACAAAAGATACCTTGCAAGAGCACATGTACCTCAGAGAATATCATACAGTGAGTTACCGCCACAAGATAACAATGCATTAGAGTCTGTGGACTCGTTAAAAGCGCCTACACACACTCCTGTGTCTGCCACACACATATCCAAAGACAGTGCTAGTGATAGCACACACACAGACATACTCAGTCATGGTTATCCACCTGCACTCCGCACAGACAGTTTGCCAAATACTTCGAAACATAACACACACAACACCATTCAAGAACCAATTTCTAAAGCACGGGGAAGCACACACACACCTGAAAGACCCCTGCACTTACATCTCTCCGAAATAAACACACCAGACTTTCGTTCGCGGACGCCTGAGAGAGAACCGCGGTCACTCACAGCTCTCGTACGCACTCCAACTCCAGACATATTTCTTCCACGCACGCCCACCTCAGACTCACGCACGCCCACCTCAGACTCACGCACGCCCACCCCAGACTCACGAACGCACACGCCAGACGGGTATGTCACACCAAGAGCGGACTCCGCTCTCTCCACCGCGTCAGAGGAGTATTACGAATGTAGCGGCTCTCCTCTCCACGACCCAGTTTTTGAGCGAGTGGTTCTCCGCAAACACGGGACGACAGAGGATCATGTTAGCTTTGCACACACAAATACTCCTCATGCCACCAGTCCTGCATACATCAATTCTAACACTTGTGCTGCTACATTAGGCATTACATACAGGAATACCTCTAGCAGTGAAACACAGACTCTGTCTGAGCCTGCTAGAGTCTCCTCTTCGTCTGAAAAATGGGGGGAAATGAGGGAGGAAAAGGCAAATGACGAAAATGGGAGAGAAGAGGATGAAAAGGGGAGGACAGAGGATGATTACCAAGGGACAGAGAGAAGAGCCAGCGAGGAAGCTAAGAGAACAGCAAACCATTTTAAACACGGTAAAGATTTGACAGAGACAAAAGACAAAAACAAGGAGGCCCAAGCCCCGAAGAGAAAGAAGCTGCTAATCCAATTTGCAGCAGAGAGACAGGACGATGGAGGAGGGACTCCAGGAGAATCAACCAATGAGCCAAAGCGATCGCCCACAGGTGACCTTCAACCAACGAAGGAGAGGAGAGACAGGCCGCAGTCGACTGACGGACAGAAGGTATGAATAGCAAGGCGGCAGATGTGTTCAATCTCTGTAATGTAAAGAAATTCTCCTCATCACACAACAATAACTTTTAAAGCTACTGTGCAGGTTAATCTAACCAAAATAATTTGTATTTTTTACATTTCTTAACAACATTGCAGTATTCTGTTCATCATTCATCAGTGATATAAAGGGTAAGCACAGTTTACCCACTTTTTGAGCGGACATTCTGTACATCTGTGCAACTATATTTCATAAAAAGTGGTAAGGAAAGTAGTTTAACGTAAGACAATACAAAAATCGAAATGTCCACTTCAATAACACTCACACACTCACTATATTCTGAAGGTTTTTACAGAGCGGTTTGTTTGTTTATTATTCATAGCCTGATTTATATAATGTATAATATAATATATTCTCTAAAAACAGAAAAGAATATGTATATATTTTTTAATAGCTGTTAACAGTATTTTCTGATTTATGGAAGAGAAAAACATTCCCTCTGTAAAAACCTTTGACTTTAATCAATGGTCAAAATAATCAAACAATTTGAACCTGGCTTTACGCATGTTCACATTTATTAATCCTAAATGTATGCAAATTATGCCTAATTTGCATATTCATAGAAAATGTGTAATAAAATCAGCAACTGTGGTAGCTTAGTTAAGGGGAGACACTACAGGTGAATAACTAATAGATATCATCATGAAACGTCCCCAGTTGATTACTTGCATGAATTAATATTTTTAGATGAGAATTTTGATGCCACTCATACAAGTTTGATACATTTATTTTCTGAACCATAGGAAACAGGGGGAACAGCTAGCTTAGTTCTATGTGCGGTCCAATGTGTTGGTCGGGAACAGACCGTAAAATGTTGTTTGTGTACAGGTTAAACAAAGAAGATATAACGTGGCTAGCCAGGCTAGCTATATTAGCACGCTTCCCATCTTTATGCTAAGCTAAATGAGCTAACTGCGGACATGAGTGGTATGAATCTTCTCACCTTAGTTGCAACAAGAAATTGAATAAGAGTATTAAGAGTACTTGCCCTCTAATCAACCTTTTATTCTAATTAGCTAATCTTAGAAATCTTATTGATAATACTTTTCACTTCACTGTATTAATCCAAATAACCAACCAATAACCATAACCATGCTAAATATACTGTGTGTGTGTGTGTGTGTGTGTGTGTGTGTGTGTGTGTGTGTGTGTGTGTGTGTGTGTGTGTGTGTGTGTGTGTGTGTGTGTGTGTGTGTGTGTGTGTGTGTGTGTGGCTCTGTTGAGTATGCACCAGCAGAGCGTCACTAAGTAAGAAGCACACGACAGTGTGTGTGAATTAAAGTGACATACTTCATTAATGAAGCAAAGCACACGCTCACACCGATGCAATATTGATGAATCGCTAAAAGATTGATAGTTTCACATTCATTGCCGTAGTTTAACTCACTCACCACTGACCTGAGTCTACGCTTTGTATCTAACAATAGTCCTTTCAATTCAGGGAGGTGTTGCTGGCATGTTTTATCTTCATGCTGTCATGTAATATTAACAAGAGTGACAATAAAAGTACTTCTCTTTTTCATTTGCAACAAAGCTTTTATGTCACTCAGCACTGCATTTGTGAGTGGAAAAAGAAGTGCACTGCATTGGAGATAATTTGCCAGCACACTAATAGAATACAACATGAGCAATGAGTGTTACAAAAACCCTAATTAAATGTATTGATACCTCATTATACAGACATTTATTCTCATCTCCATTCTCTCCTCTTTCCTTAGCTTTTGCATTCTCCTCTCAAAACTGTGCGAGGACAGAAGCAAGAGAGTGGAGGATCCTTCTCCTTCCGACCTCCCAGACCCACTCGACCCCTCTCACCCAACTGGGCTTTGGGACCTCGTCCCAGGGGAGACCGTCAGCTGAACCAGGCAGAAAGCAAGATGCTCTTGAATAATACCTTGTCGCCGTTCAGACCTCCTCCTCCAGTGAATGCCAGGCAGAGGCAGGCCGAAATCTCCCACAGCCAGCAGGGCAGAACGAGCGTTGGACAGTCGCAGGATCAACATCCAAAACCCCAGTCCTCCTCTCTTTTCACGCACTTCGAACAGAGAGGCGCAGCTCCATACTCACTTCCAGGACGAGACGGTATCACCGCGGGAAGCGCAGTGGCAGGAAGAAGGAAGGTCTCCATTCAGCTTCAGTTTCAGCAGACTGTACAACCTTAAGGGCCTGAAGGACAAGATGAGCAAGCTGCCAGCGCAGAGCAAGAGAGGCAGCGCCAGCTCCCCGGGACAGGGACCCAAGAGCACCAGCTAGTCTGCAACTGTCAATCATACTGGGATTAGTTTTTGTGATGTTCTGCTTTCACCGCAAAGACTTGGCTCTGTGCCACCTTTTTCTACCTAGGGTTACTTCTTGTTGACGCTTTTAGGGAATGTCTGAACTTTCAACTTTGACCCATGACTTGTGGTATTGGCCTGCTGCTGTCTCGTCAAATGGAAGATGCCCTTTAAGGCCTCAGATATCGAACTATGGAGTTGTTTGTAAACTATTTTCACGTTAAATTTTGGATATTAAATTGTGTTTGTATGACCAAAGAGAATGAACATATGTAAAGCATCAGGTACTTCCCTTTTAGATAGCACTGCAGCTTTGACCTCGATCAACTGCACTTGCCCTGTGGATCGAGCAAAAACAAGAGCAGTTGCTTCCTGAATTCTCTGTGATACATTTTTTTGTGAAATATTATAAAACTGCCACTTCCTCTTTTTTCCTGTCTTGTTTTGTCATTTCATTTAGAATGATTTCAAATGTGGTAGATGGTGTCTCGGGATGGTGACGTGTTTTTGCGCTTCCAATATGCAGTATGAGCGACTGAGAGAAATGTCATAATGCACATTAATAGAGTTTGAAATACTGTCACATGTTTAATGAAAAGCGAACATACTGTATTTACT